>NC_134267.1:137429919-137474919 GCF_031893055.1 Leptodactylus fuscus
TCTAACCAGACCAGTTTGGACCAATTCATGGTGGAGGGAGCCTGTAAACAGCCAAGTTTTGGGAAATTCATGGTGGAGGGAGCCTCTAAAAACTCCAATTTGGACCAATTCATGGTGGAGGAAGCCTCTAAAAACCACAGTTTGGCCAAATTCATGGTGGAGGGAGCCTCTAAAAACCCCAGTTTGGACTAATTCATGGTGGAGGGAGCCTCTAAACAGCCAAGTATTGGGAAATTCATGGTGGAGGGAGCCTCTAAAAACCCCAGTTTGGACCAATTCATGGTGGAAGGAGCCTCTAAAAACCACAGTTTGGCCAAATTCATGGTGGAGGGAGCCTCTAAAAACCCCAGTTTGGACCAATTCATGGTGGAGGGAGCCTCTAAAAACCCCAGTTTGGACCAATTCATGGTGGAGGGAGCCTCTAACCAGCCAAGTTTGGACCAATTCATGGTGGAGGGAGCCTCTAACCAGCCCAGTTTTGACCAATTCATGGTGGAGGGAGCCTCTAAACAGCCAAGTTTTGGGAAATTCATGGTGGAGGGAGCCTCTAAAAACCCCAGTTTGGACCAATTCATGGTGAAAGGAGCCTCTAAAAACCCCAGTTTGGCCAAATTCATGGTGGAGGGAGCCTCTAAAAACCACAGTTTGGCCAAATTCATGGTGGAGGAAGCCTCTAAAAACCCCAGTTTGGACCAATTCATGGTGGAGGGAGCCTCTAAAAACCCCAGTTTGGCCAAATTCAGGGTGGAGGGAGCCTCTAAAAACCACAGTTTGGCCAAATTCATGGTGGAGGGAGCCTCTAACCAGCCAAGTTTGGACCAATTCATGGTGGAGGGAGCCTCTAAACAGCCAAGTTTTGGGAAATTCATGGTGGAGGGAGCCTCTAACCAGACCAGTTTGGACCAATTCATGGTGGAGGGAGCCTCTAAACAGCCAAGTTTTGGGAAACTCATGGTGGAGGGAGCCTCTAAAAACCCCAGTTTGGGCAAATTCATGGTGGAGGGAGCCTCTAACCAGCCCAGTTTGGACCAATTCATGGTGGAGGGAGACTCTAAACAGCCAAGTTTTGGGAAATTCATGGTGGAGGGAGCCTCTAAAAACCCCAGTTTGGCCAAATTCATGGTGGAGGGAGCCTCTAACCAGCCAAGTTTGGACCAATTCATGGTGGAGGGAGCCTCTAAACAGCCCAGTTTGGGCAAATTCATGGTGGAGGGAGCCTCTAACCAGCCCAGTTTTGACCAATTCATGGTGGAGGGAGCCTCTAAAAACCCCAGTTTGGACCAATTCATGGTGGAGGGAGCCTCTAAAAACCCCAGTTTGGCCAAATTCATGGTGGAGGGAGCCTCTAAAAACCACAGTTTGGCCAAATTCATGGTGGAGGGAGCCTCTAAAAACCCCAGTTTGGACCAATTCATGGTGGAGGGAGCCTCTAAACAGCCAAGTTTTGGGAAATTCATGGTGGAGGGAGCCTCTAAAAACCCCAGTTTGGACCAATTCATGGTGGAGGGAGCCTCTAAAAACCACAGTTTGGCCAAATTCATGGTGGAGGGAGCCTCTAAAAACCACAGTTTGGCCAAATTCATGGTGGAGGGAGCCTCTAAAAACCCCAGTTTGGACCTATTCATGGTGGAGGGAGCCTCTAAACAGCCAAGTTTTGGGAAATTCATGGTGGAGGGAGCCTCTAAAAACCCCAGTTTGGACCAATTCATGGTGGAGGGAGCCTCTAAAATCCCCAGTTTTGCCAAATTCATGGTGGAGGGAGCCTCTAAAAACCCCAGTTTGGACCAATTCATGGTGGAGGGAGCCTCTAAACAGCCAAGTTTTGGGAAATTCATGGTGGAGGGAGCCTCTAAAAACCCCAGTTTGGACCAATTCATGGTGGAGGGAGCCTCTAAAAACCCCAGTTTTGCCAAATTCATGGTGGAGGGAGCCTCTAAAAATCCCAGTTTTGACCAATTCATGGTGGAGGGAGCCTCTAAAAACCCCAGTTTGGACCAATTCATGGTGGAGGGAGCCTCTAAAAACCCCAGTTTGGACCAATTCATGGTGGAGGGAGCCTCTAAAAACCCCAGTTTGGACCAATTCATGGTGGAGGGAGCCTCTAAAAACCCCAGTTTGGGCAAATTCATGGTGGAGGGAGCCTCTAACCAGCCCAGTTTGGACCAATTCATGGTGGAGGGAGACTCTAAACAGCCAAGTTTTGGGAAATTCATGGTGGAGGGAGCCTCTAAAAACCCCAGTTTGGACCAATTCATGGTGGAGGGAGCCTCTAAAAACCCCAGTTTGGCCAAATTCATGGTGGAGGGAGCCTCTAAAAACCCCAGTTTGGACCAATTCATGGTGGAGGGAGCCTTTAACCAGCCCAGTTTGGACCAATTCATGGTGGAGGGAGCCTCTAAAAACCCCAGTTTGGCCAAATTCATGGTGGAGGGAGCCTCTAAAAACCACAGTTTGGCCAAATTCATGGTGGAGGGAGCCTCTACAAACCCCAGTTTGGACCAATTCATGGTGGAGGGAGCCTCTAAACAGCCAAGTTTTGGGAAATTCATGGTGGAGGGAGCCTCTAAAAACCCCAGTTTGGACCAATTCATGGTGGAGGGAGCCTCTAAAAACCCCAGTTTTGCCAAATTCATGGTGGAGGGAGCCTCTAAAAACCCCAGTTTGGCCAAATTCATGGTGGAGGGAGCCTCTAAAAACCCCAGTTTGGACCAATTCATGGTGGAGGGAGCCTCTAAAAACCCCAGTTTGGACCAATTCATGGTGAAGGGAACCTCTAAAAACCCCAGTTTGGCCAAATTCATGGTGGAGGGAGCCTCTAACCAGCCAAGTTTGGACCGATTCATGGTGCAGGGAGCCTCTAAACAGCCAAGTTTTGGGAAATTCATGGTGGAGGGAGCCTCTAAAAACCCCAGTTTGGACCAATTCATGGTGGAGGGAGCCTCTATCCAGCCCAGTTTGGACCAATTCATGGTGGAGGGAGCCTCTAAAAACCCCAGTTTGGCCAAATTCATGGTGGAGGGAGCCTCTAACCAGCCCAGTTTGGACCAATTCATGGTGGAGGGAGCCTCTAAACAGCCATGTTTTGGGAAATTCATGGTGGAGGAAGCCTCTAAAAACCCCAGTTTGGACCAATTCATGGTGGAGGGAGCCTCTAAAAACCCCAGTTTTGCAAAAATTTATGGTGGAGGGAGCCTCTAAAAACCACAGTTTGGCCAAATTCATGGTGGAGGGAGCCTCTAAAACCCCCAGTTTGGACCAATTCATGGTGGAGGGAGCCTCTAAAAACCCCAGTTTGGACCAATTCATGGTGGAGGGAGCCTCTAATAACCCCAGTTTGGCCAAATTCATGGTGGAGGGAGCCTCTAACCAGCCAAGTTTGTACCAATTCATGGTGGAGGGAGCCTCTAAACAGCCAAGTTTTGGGAAATTCATGGTGGAGAGAGCCTCTAAAAACTCCAGTTTGGACCAATTCATGGTGGAGGGAGCCTCTAAAAACCACAGTTTGGTCAAATTCATGGTGCAGGGAGCCTCTAAAAACCCCAGTTTGGACCAATTCATGGTGGAGGGAGCCTCTAAACAGCCAAGTTTTGGGAAACTCATGGTGGAGGGAGCCTCTAAAAACCCCAGTTTGGACCAATTCATGGTGGAGGGAGCCTCTAAACAGCCAAGTTTTGGGAAATTCATGGTGGAGGGAGCCTCTAAAAACCCCAGTTTGGACCAATTCATGGTGGAGGGAGCCTCTAAAAACCACAGTTTGGCCAAATTCATGGTGGAGGGAGCCTCTAAAAACCCCAGTTTGGACCAATTCATGGTGAAGGGAGCCTCTAAAAACCCCAGTTTGGCCAAATTCATGGTGGAGGGAGCCTCTAACCAGCCAAGTTTGGACCAATTCATGGTGGAGGGAGCCTCTAACCAGCCCAGTTTTGACCAATTCATGGTGGAGGGAGCCTCTAAACAGCCAAGTTTTGGGAAATTCATGGTGGAGGGAGCCTCTAAAAACCCCAGTTTGGACCAATTCATGGTGGAGGGAGCCTCTAAAAACCCCAGTTTGGCCAAATTCATGGTGGAGGGAGCCTCTAACTAGCCCAGTTTGGACCAATTCATGGTGGAGGGAGCCTCTAAACAGCCCAGTTTGGGCAAATTCATTGTGGAAGGAGCCTCTAACCAGCCCAGTTTGGACCAATTCATGGTGGAGGGAGCCTCTAAACAGCCAAGTTTTGGGAAATTCATGGTGGAGGGAGCCTCTAAAAACCCCAGTTTGGACCAATTCATGGTGGAGGGAGCCTTTAAAAACCCCAGTTTGGCCAAATTCATGGTGGAGGGAGCCTCTAACCAGCCAAGTTTGGACCAATTCATGGTGGAGGGAGCCTCTAAACAGCCAAGTTTTGGGAAATTCATTGTGGAGTGAGCCTCTAAAAACTCCAGTTTGGACCAATTCATGGTGGAGGGAGCCTCTAAAAACCACAGTTTGGCCAAATTCATGGTGCAGGGAGCCTCTAAAAACCCCAGTTTGGACCAATTCATGGTGGAGGGAGCCTCTAAACAGCCAAGTTTTGGGAAACTCATGGTGGAGGGAGCCTCTAAAAACCCCAGTTTGGACCAATTCATGGTGGAGGGAGCCTCTAAAAACCACAGTTTGGCCAAATTCATGGTGGAGGGAGCCTTTAAAAACCCCAGTTTGGACCAATTCCTGGTGGAGGGAGCCTCTAAAAACCCCAGTTTGGCCAAATTCATGGTGGAGGGAGCCTCTAACCAGCCAAGTTTGGACCAATTCATGGTGGAGGGAGCCTCTAAACAGCCCAGTTTGGGCAAATTCATGGTGGAGGGAGCCTCTAACCAGCCCAGTTTTGACCAATTCATGGTGGAGGGAGCCTCTAAACAGCCAAGTTTTGGCCAAATTCATGGTGGAGGGAGCCTCTAAAAACCCCAGTTTGGACTAATTCATGGTGGAGGGTGCTTCTAAAAACCCCAGTTTGGCCAAATTCATGGTGGAGGGAGCCTCTTAAACCACAGTTTGGCCAAATTCATGGTGGAGGGAGCCTCTAAAAACCCCAGTTTGGACCAATTCATGGTGGAGGGAGCCTCTAAAAACCCCAGTTTGGCCAAATTCATGGTGGAGGGAGCCTCTAAAAACCACAGTTTGGCCAAATTCATGGTGGAGGAAGCCTCTAAAAACCCCAGTTTGGACCAATTCATGGTGGAGGGAGCCTCTAAACAGCCAAGTTTTGGGAAATTCATGGTGGAGGCAGCCTCTAAAAACCCCAGTTTGGACCAATTCATGGTGGAGGGAGCCTCTAAAAACCCCAGTTTGGCCAAATTCATGGTGGAGGGAGCCTCTAAAAACCACAG
Organism: Leptodactylus fuscus; assembly: GCF_031893055.1. Taxonomy (NCBI): domain Eukaryota; kingdom Metazoa; phylum Chordata; class Amphibia; order Anura; family Leptodactylidae; genus Leptodactylus; species Leptodactylus fuscus. The sequence goes on from NC_134267.1 coordinate 137,435,269, forward strand.
TTTGGCCAAATTCATGGTGGAGGGAGCCTCTAAAAACCCCAGTTTGGACCAATTCATGGTGGAGGGAGCCTCTAAACAGCCAAGTTTTGGGAAACTCATGGTGGAGGGAGCCTCTAAAAACCCCAGTTTGGACCAATTCATGGTGGAGGGAGCCTCTAAAAACCACAGTTTGGCCAAATTCATGGTGGAGGGAGCCTTTAAAAACCCCAGTTTGGACCAATTCCTGGTGGAGGGAGCCTCTAAAAACCCCAGTTTGGCCAAATTCATGGTGGAGGGAGCCTCTAACCAGCCAAGTTTGGACCAATTCATGGTGGAGGGAGCCTCTAAACAGCCCAGTTTGGGCAAATTCATGGTGGAGGGAGCCTCTAACCAGCCCAGTTTTGACCAATTCATGGTGGAGGGAGCCTCTAAACAGCCAAGTTTTGGCCAAATTCATGGTGGAGGGAGCCTCTAAAAACCCCAGTTTGGACTAATTCATGGTGGAGGGTGCTTCTAAAAACCCCAGTTTGGCCAAATTCATGGTGGAGGGAGCCTCTTAAACCACAGTTTGGCCAAATTCATGGTGGAGGGAGCCTCTAAAAACCCCAGTTTGGACCAATTCATGGTGGAGGGAGCCTCTAAAAACCCCAGTTTGGCCAAATTCATGGTGGAGGGAGCCTCTAAAAACCACAGTTTGGCCAAATTCATGGTGGAGGGAGCCTCTAAAAACCCCAGTTTGGACCAATTCATGGTGGAGGGAGCCTCTAAACAGCCAAGTTTTGGGAAATTCATGGTGGAGGCAGCCTCTAAAAACCCCAGTTTGGACCAATTCATGGTGGAGGGAGCCTCTAAAAACCCCAGTTTGGCCAAATTCATGGTGGAGGGAGCCTCTAAAAACCACAGTTTGGCCAAATTCATGGTGGAGGGAGCCTCTAAAAACCCCAGTTTGGACCAATTCATGGTGGAGGGAGCCTCTAAACAGCCAAGTTTTGGGAAATTCATGGTGGAGGGAGCCTCTAAAAACCCCAGTTTGGACCAATTCATGGTGGAGGGAGCCTCTAAAAACCCCAGTTTTGCCAAATTCATGGTGGAGGGAGCCTCTAAAAACCACAGTTTGGCCAAATTCATGGTGGAGGGAGCCTCTAAACAGCCAAGTTTTGGGAAATTCATGGTGGAGGGAGCCTCTAAAAACCCCAGTTTGGACCAATTCATGGTGGAGGGAGCCTCTAAAAACCCCAGTTTGGCCAAATTCATGGTGGAGGGAGCCTCTAAAAACCACAGTTTGGCCAAAGTCATGGTGGAGGGAGCCTCTAACCAGCCCAGTTTGGCCAAATTCATGGTGGAGGGAGCCTCTAAACAGCCCAGTTTGGGCAAATTCATGGTGGAGGGAGCCACTAACCAGCCCAGTTTGGACCAATTCATGGTGGAGGGAGCCTCTAAACAGCCCAGTTTGGGCAAATTCATGGTGGAGGGAGCCTCTAACCAGCCCAGTTTGGACCAATTCATGGTGGAGGGAGCCTCTAACCAGCCCAGTTTGGACCAATTCATGGTGGAGGGAGCCTCTAAACAGCCAAGTTTTGGGAAATTCATGGTGGAGGGAGCCTCTAAACAGCCATGTTTTGGGAAATTCATGGTGGGGGGAGCCTCTAAAAACCCTAGTTTGGCAAAATTCATGGTGGAAGGAGCCTCTAAAAACCACAGTTTGGCCAAATTCATGATGGAGGGAGCCTCTAAAAACCCCAGTTTGGACCAATTCATGGTGGAAGGAGCCTCTAAAAACCCCAGTTTGGACCAATTCATGGTGGAGGGAGCCTCTAAAAACCCCAGTTTGGCCAAATTCATGGTGGAGGGAGCCTCTAACTAGCCCAGTTTGGACCAATTCATGGTGGAGGGAGCCTCTAAACAGCCCAGTTTGGGCAAATTCATTGTGGAAGGAGCCTCTAACCAGCCCAGTTTGGACCAATTCATGGTGGAGGGAGCCTCTAAACAGCCAAGTTTTGGGAAATTCATGGTGGAGGGAGCCTCTAAAAACCCCAGTTTGGACCAATTCATGGTGGAGGGAGTCTCTAAAAACCCCAGTTTGGCCAAATTCATGGTGGAGGGAGCCTCTAAAAACCACAGTTTGGCCAAATTCATGGTGGAGGGAGCCTCTAAAAACCCCAGTTTGGACCAATTCATGGTGGAGGGAGCCTCTAAAAACCCCAGTTTGGCCAAATTCATGGTGGAGGGAGCCTCTAAAAACCACAGTTTGGCCAAATTCATGGTGGAGGGAGCCTCTAAAAACCCCAGTTTGGACCAATTCATGGTGGAGGGAGCCTCTAACCAGCAGAGTTGTGGAAAATCAGGGTGGAGGGAGCCTCTAACCAGCAGAGTTGTGGGAAATAAGGGTGGAGGGAGCCTCTAACCAGCAGAGTTGTGGGAAATCAGGGTGGAGGGAGCCTCTAACCAGCAGAGTTGTGGGAAATCAGGGTGGAGGGAGCCTCTAACCAGCAGAGTTGTGGGAAATCAGGGTGGAGGGAGCCTCTAATCAGCAGAGTTGTGGGAAATCAGGGTGGAGGGAGCCTCTAACCAGCAGAGTTGTGGGAAATCAGGGTGGAGGGAGCCTCTAACCAGCAGAGTTGAGGGAAATCAGGGTGGAGGGAGCCTCGTATTAGCAGAATTGTGCAACGCTTATGGTGGATGAGTATTAGGATGCGGAGGAATTGGAGAGGTTGAGCACAGACATGGAGTTTCATGTTGGGGTGCTTTACACAGGTGGGCACGAAAATGAAGGCTCTATCCAGTGGTGGTTCATTTTTATCAAAGTGAGCCGGTCGGCATTCTCAGCTGACAGACGGGTGCGCTTGTCAGTGATGATGCCACCGGCTGCACTGAACACCCTCTCAGATAGGACGCTGGCGGCAGGACAGGACAGCACCTCCAAGGCATATAGGGCAAGTTCAAGCCACAGGTCCAACTTCGACACCCAATACGTGTAGGGCGCAGAGGGATCGGAGAGGACAGGGCTGTGGTCGGAAAGGTATTCCCGCAACATGCGCCTATACTTCTCATGCCTGGTGACACTAGGACCCTCCGTGGCGGCACTTTGGCGAGGGGGTGCCATCAAGGTGTCCCAGACCTTAGACAGTGTGCCCCTCGTTTGTGTGGACTGGTGAGAACTTGGTCGCCTACTGGAGGAACTGCCCTCCCTGCCGCCAACGTCACATGCTGGAAACATCTCCATCATATTCTGCACCAATTGCTTGTGGCAAGCATTGATGCGATTGGCCCTCCCCTCTACCGGAATAAAAGAGGAGATGTTGTTTTTATACCGGGGTCAAGGATAGCAAAGATCCAGTACTGATTGTCCTCCATGATTTTGACAATACGCTTGTCGGTTGTAAAGCACCCCAACATGAACTCAGCCATGTCTGCCACAGTGTTAGTTGGCATGACTCCTCTGGCCCCACCGGAAAGTTCAATCTCCATTTCCTCCTCATCGTCCATGTCTACCCATCCGCGCTGCAACAATGGGATGATTCGAAGTTGCCCGGAAGCCTCCTGTATCACCATCACATCATCTGACAACTCTTCTTCCTCCTCCTCCTCCTCCATTAAACGCGATGAAGCGGACAGATGTGTGGACCTACTCTCCAGCTGTGACGGATCGGATGCTATCCCGGACTCCTCTGTGTGATCTGAGTTATCCCTGATGTCAATCAGGGATTCTCTCAGAACACACAAGAGCAGGATTGTAAGGCTCACCATCGCATCCTCAGAGCTCACCATCCTTGTGGACTCCTCAAACACCCGTAGGATGTCACAAAGTTCTCTCATCCATGGCCACTCATGGATGAGAAACTGAGGCAGCTGACTTTGTGGCACCCTAGGGTTTTGTAGCTGGTATTTCATCAAAGGTCTCTGCTGCTCAACCACTCTATTCAACATCTGAAACGTTGAGTTCCAGCGTATGGGGACGTCGCACAAAAGCCGGTGTTGTGGCACATGCAGGCGTTGCTGGAGAGATTTTCAGCTAGCAGCGGCTACTGTCGATTTGCGAAAGTGGGCGCACATGCGCCGCACTTTCACCAGTAACTCTGGAACATTGGGGTAGCTCTTTAGGAAACGTTGCACCACTAGGTTGAAGATGTGGGCCAGGCATGGAACATGTTGGAGTCCGGCAAGCTCCAGAGCTGCTACCAGGTTCCGGCCATTATCACAAACGACCATGCCTGGGCCCAGGTGCAGCGGCTCAAACCATATTGCCGTCTCATCGAGGAGGGCATCCCTCACCTCGAAGGCAGTGTGCTGTCTGTCCCCCAAGCTGATCAGCTTCAGCACGGCCTGCTGACGTCTACCAACGCCAGTGCTGCAACGTTTCCAACTCGTAGCTGGGGTCAATCTAACAGCGGAGGAGGAGGCGGTGGCGAAGAAGGAGGCGGTGGCGGAGGAGGAGGCAGTGGAGAAGGAGGAGGAGGGGGGTGTTCTTCTCGTGTCCCTGCCAGGAATGTTAGGCGGGGAGACGAGGTACACCGGGCCAGTTTGGCAAGCAGTCCCAGCCTCAACTACATTCACCCAGTGTGCCGTCAGTGAAATGTAGCGTCCCTGTCCGCATGCACTTGTCCACGCGTCGGTGGTCAAGTGGACCTTTGTGCAAAGCGCGGAACTAAGGGCCCGCCTGATATTGGGTGACACGTGCTGGTGCAAGGCGGGGACGGCACACCGGGAGAAGTAATGACGGCTAGGGACGGCATAGCGAGGTGCCGCAGTTGCCATCAGGTCCAGGAAGGCGGGAGTTTCAACAAGCCGGAACGCCAACATCTCCTGGGCCAGCAGTTTAGCGATGTTGGCGTTCAAGGCTTGCGCGTGTGGGTGGTTAGCAGTGTATTTCTGCCGCCGCTCCAATGTCTGAGAGATGGTGGGTTGTTGTAAAGAAGCGCCTGATGTTGCCTTTGATGGTGCAGGAGAAGGAGATAAGACAGGAACAGGGGAGGATGAGGAAGAAGTCAACAAAGTGGCGGAGGTAGATGAAGTGGTGTCCTGGCTCGTCCTCTGGAGTGCATCGCCAGCACAGTGAGCAGTGGCAGTGGCAGAGGCAGTGACGTGAACGGCAGGCGGCCTTTGTCCTGCCGTTGCTGCCTGCCATTGATTCCAGTGCTTGGATTCCAAATGACGGCGCATTGAAGTGGTGGACAGGTTGCTCTTCTCAGAGCCCCTAATCAATTTCGAGAGGCAAATTGTGCAGACAACACTATATCTGTCCTCGGCGCATTCCTTGAAAAAACTCCACACCTTCGAGAAACGTGCCCTCGAGGTGGGAGTTTTTCGGGGCTGGGTACGAACTGGAACATCTTGGGAGATTCCGGGTGTGGCCTGGCTTCGCCTAAGCTGCTGACCTCTGCCTCTGCCTACCCTTTTTGGTGCACCTGCCTCAACATCCACACTACTTTCCCCGCTTGACATCCCCCCTGTCCAGGTCGGGTCAGTGTCCTCATCATCCACCACTTCCTCTTCCAACTCCTGTTTCATCTCCTCCTCCCGCACAATGCGCATGTCAACTGGATGCCCTGACGGCAACTGCGTCTCATCGTCGTCGATGAGGGTGGGTTGCTGGTCATCCACCACCAAATCGAACGGAGATGGAGGAGACTCCAGTGTTTGAGCATCTGGACACAGATGCTCGTCTGTTAGGTCAGTGGAATCGCAAAATGGAGGGGCAGGTTGAGGGACAATGAAAGGAGCGGAGAACAGCTCTGGGGAGCAGGGACAGTTGGGGTTATTGTTCTGGGAAGATTGGGAATTTTGGGAGGAAGGAGGACAAGACTGTTGGGTAATAGGAGGAGAGGAGGCAGAGGCTGACTGGCTGGTGGATAATGTGCTGTAAGCGTTATCCAACAGCTATTGCAAGACCTGTTCCTGGTTCTCGGGCCTACTAAGGTTTGTACCCTGCAGTTTAGTTAATGTGGCAAGCAACCCTGGCACTGTGGAGTGGCGCAATGCTTGCTGCCCCACAGGAGTAGGCACAGGATGCCCTGTGGCTTCACCGCTACCTTGCTCACCAGAACCATTCCCCCGACCTCGCCCACGGCCTCATCCAAGTCGCTTTCCGGGAGCCTTGCGCATTTTGAATTCCCAGGCAGAAAATGACACTATATGGCAGTAGCAAGACTTGAGGGTATTTGTAACCTCAATATATTCTTTGAATTCCCAGTCAGAAACTGGCACTATATGGCAGTAGCAAGAAATGAGGGTATTTGTAACCCCAATATATTCTTTGAATTCCCAGTCAGAAACTGGCACTATATGTCACTGGCAGGACTTGAAGGTATTTGTAACACCAATATATTCTTTGAATTCCCAGTCAGAAACTGGCACTATATGGCAGTAGCAGGACTTGAAGGTATTTGTAACCCCAATATATTCTTTGAATTCCCAGTCAGAAACTGGCACTAAATGTCAGTGGCAGGACTTGAAGGTATTTGTAACACCAATATATTCTTTGAATTCCCAGTCAGAAACTGGCACTATATGGCAGTAGCAAGAAATGAGGGTATTTGTAACCCCAATATATTCTTTGAATTCCCAGTCAGAAACTGGCACTATATGTCAGTGGCAGGACTTGAAGGTATATGTAACACTAATATATTCTTTGAATTCCCAGTCAGAAACTGGCACTATATGTCAGTGGCAGGACTTGAATGTATTTGTAACACCAATATATTCTTTGAATTCCCAGTCAGAAACTGGCACTATATGGTAGTAGCAAGAAATGAGGGTATTTGTAACCCCAATATATTCTTTGAATTCCCAGTCAGAAACTGGCACTATATGTCAGTAGCAAGAAATGAGGGTATTTGTAACCCCAATATATTCTTTGAATTCCCAGTCAGAAACTGCCACTATATGGCAGTAGCAAGAAATGAGGGTATTTGTAACCCCAATATATTCTTTGAATTCCCAGTCAGAAACTGGCACTATATGTCAGTGGCAGGACTTGAAGGTATTTGTAACACCAATATATTCTTTGAATTCCCAGTCAGAAACTGGCACTATATGTCAGTAGCAAGAAATGAGGGTATTTGTAACCCCAATATATTCTTTGAATTCCCAGTCAGAAACTGGCACTATATGGCAGTGGCAGGACTTGAAGGTATTTGTAACCCCAATATATTCTTTGAATTCCCAGTCAGAAACTGGCACTATATGTCAGTGGCAGGACTTGAAGGTATTTATAACACCAATATATTCTTTGAATTCCCAGTCAGAAACTGGCACTATATGGCAGTAGCAAGAAATGAGGGTATTTGTAACCCCAATATATTCTTTGAATTCCCAGTCAGAAACTGGCACTATATGTCAGTAGCAAGAAATGAGGGTATTTGTAACCCCAATATATTCTTTGAATTCCCAGTCAGAAACTGGCACTATATATCAGTGGCAGGACTTGAAGGTATTTGTAACCCCAATATATTCTTTGAATTCCCAGTCAGAAACTGGCACTATATGGCAGTAGCAAGAAATGAGGGTATTTGTAACCCCAATATATTCTTTGAATTCCCAGTCAGAAACTGGCACTATATGTCAGTAGCAAGAAATGAGGGTATTTGTAACCCCAATATATTCTTTGAATTCCCAGTCAGAAACTGGCACTATATGTCAGTGGCAGGACTTGAAGGTATTTGTAACCCCAATATATTCTTTGAATTCCCAGTCAGAAACTGGCACTATATGTCAGTGGCAGGACATGAAGGTATTTGTAACCCCAATATATTCTTTGAATTCCCAGTCAGAAACTGGCACTATATGTCAGTGGCAGGACTTGAAGGTATTTGTAACCACAATATATTCTTTGAATTCCCAGTCAGAAACTGGCACTATATGTCAGTGGCAGGACTTGAAGGTATTTGTAACCCCAATATATTCTTTGAATTCCCAGTCAGAAACTGGCACTATATGGCAGTGGCAGGACTTGAAGGTATTTGTAACCCCAATATATTCTTTGAATTCCCAGTCAGAAACTGGCACTATATGTCAGTGGCAGGACTTGAAGGTATTTGTAACCCCAATATATTCTTTGAATTCCCAGTCAGAAACTGGCACTATGTGGCAGTGGCAGGACTTGAAGGTATTTGTAACCCCAATATATTCTTTGAATTCCCAGTCAGAAACTGGCACTATATGTCAGTGGCAGGACTTGAAGGTATTTGTAACCCCAATATATTCTTTGAATTCCCAGTCAGAAACTGGCACTATATGGCAGTAGCAAGAAATGAGGGTATTTGTAACCACAATATATTCTTTGAATTCCCAGTCAGAAACTGGCACTATATGTCAGTGGCAGGACTGGAAGGTATTTGTAACCCCAATATATTCTTTGAATTCCCAGTCAGAAACTGGCACTATATGGCAGTAGCAAGAAATGAGGGTATTTGTAACCCCAATATATTCTTTGAATTCCCAGTCAGAAACTGGCACTATATGTCAGTGGCAGGACTTGAAGGTATTTGTAACACCAATATATTCTTTGAATTCCCAGTCAGAAACTGGCACTATATGGCAGTGGCAGGACTTGAAGGTATTTGTAACCACAATATCTTCTTTGAATTCCCAGTCAGAAACTGGGCACTATATGTCAGTGGCAGGACTTGAAGGTATTTGTAACCCCAATATATTCTTTGAATTCCCAGTCAGAAACTGGCACTATATGTCAGTGGCAGGACTTGAAGGTATTTGTAACCCCAATATATTCTTTGAATTCCAGTCAGAAACTGGCACTATATGGCAGTGGCAGGACTTGAAGGTATTTGTAACCCCAATATATTCTTTGAATTCCCATTTAGAAACTGGCACTATATGGCAGTAGCAAGAAATGAGGGTATTTGTAACCCAATATATTCTTTGAATTCCCAGTCAGAAACTGGCACTATATGTCAGTGGCAGGACTGGAAGGTATTTGTAACCCCAATATATTCTTTGAATTCCCAGTCAGAAACTGGCACTATATGGCAGTAGCAAGAAATGAGGGTATTTGTAACCCCAATATATTCTTTGAATCCCAGTCAGAAACTGGCACTATATGTCAGTGGCAGGACTTGAAGGTATTTGTAACACCAATATATTCTTTGAATTCCCAGTCAGAAACTGGCACTATATGTCAGTGGCAGGACTTGAAGATATTTGTAACCACAATATATTCTTTGAATTCCAGTCAGAAACTGGCACTATATGTCAGTGGCAGGACTTGAAGGTATTTGTAACCCCAATATATTCTTTGAATTCCCAGTCAGAAACTGGCACTATATGTCAGTGGCAGGACTTGAAGGTATTTGTAACCCCAATATATTCTTTGAATTCCCAGTCAGAAACTGGCACTATATGGCAGTGGCAGGACTTGAAGGTATTTGTAACCCCAATATATTCTTTGAATTCCCAGTCAGAAACTGGCACTATATGGCAGTGGCAGGACTTGAAGGTATTTGTAACTCCAATATGTTCTTTGAATTCCCAGTCAGAAACTGGCACTATATGGCAGTGGCAGGACTTGAAGGTATTTGTAACCCCAATATATTCTTTGAATACCCAGTCAGAAACTGGCACTATATGTCAGTGGCAGGACTGGAAGGTATTTGTAACCCCAATATATTCTTTGAATTCCCAGTCAGAAACTGGCACTATATGGCAGTGGCAGGACTTGAAGGTATTTGTAACACCAATATATTCTTTGAATTCCCAGTCAGAAACTGGCACTATATGTCAGTGGCAGGACTTGAAGATATTTGTAACCACAATATATTCTTTGAATTCCCAGTCAGAACTGGCACTATATGTCAGTGGCAGGACTTGAAGGTATTTGTAACCCCAATATATTCTTTGAATTCCCAGTCAGAAACTGGCACTATATGTCAGTGGCAGGACTTGAAGGTATTTGTAACCCCAATATATTCTTTGAATTCCCAGTCAGAAACTGGCACTATATGGCAGTGGCAGGACTTGAAGGTATTTGTAACCCCAATATATTCTTTGAATTCCCAGTCAGAAACTGGCACTATATGGCAGTGGCAAGACTTGAAGGTATTTGTAACCCCAATATGTTCTTTGAATTCCCAGTCAGAAACTGGCACTATATGGCAGTGGCAGGACTTGAAGGTATTTGTAACCCCAATATATTCTTTGAATTCCCAGTCAGAAACTGGCACTATATGTCAGTGGCAGGACTTGAAGGTATTTGTAACCCCAATATATTCTTTGAATTCCCAGTCAGAAACTGGCACTATATGTCAGTGGCAGGACTTGAAGCTATTTGTAACACCAATATGTTCTTTGAATTCCCAGTCAGAAACTGGCACTATATGTCAGTGGCAGGACTTGAAGCTATTTGTAACACCAATATATTCTTTGAATTCCCAGTCAGAAACTGGCACTATATGTCACTGGCAGGACTTGAAGGTATTTGTAACCCCAATATATTCTTTGAATTCCCAGTCAGAAACTGGCACTATATGTCAGTGGCAGGACTTGAAGGTATTTGTAACCCCAATATATTCTTTGAATTCCCAGTCAGAAACTGGCACTATATGGCAGTGGCAGGACTTGAAGGTATTTGTAACCCCAATATATTCTTTGAATTCCCAGTCAGAAACTGGCACTATATGGCAGTGGCAGGACTTGAAGGTATTTGTAACCCCAATATGTTCTTTGAATTCCCAGTCAGAAACTGGCACTATATGGCAGTGGCAGGACTTGAAGGTATTTGTAACCCCAATATATTCTTTGAATACCCAGTCAGAAACTGGCACTATATGTCAGTGGCAGGACTGGAAGGTATTTGTAACCCCAATATATTCTTTGAATTCCCAGTCAGAAACTGGCACTATATGGCAGTGGCAGGACTTGAAGGTATTTGTAACACCAATATATTCTTTGAATTCCCAGTCAGAAACTGGCACTATATGTCAGTGGCAGGACTTGAAGATATTTGTAACCACAATATATTCTTTGAATTCCCAGTCAGAAACTGGCACTATATGTCAGTGGCAGGACTTGAAGGTATTTGTAACCCCAATATATTCTTTGAATTCCCAGTCAGAAACTGGCACTATATGTCAGTGGCAGGACTTGAAGGTATTTGTAACCCCAATATATTCTTTGAATTCCCAGTCAGAAACTGGCACTATATGGCAGTGGCAGGACTTGAAGGTATTTGTAACCCCAATATATTCTTTGAATTCCCAGTCAGAAACTGGCACTATATGGCAGTGGCAAGACTTGAAGGTATTTGTAACCCCAATATGTTCTTTGAATTCCCAGTCAGAAACTGGCACTATATGGCAGTGGCAGGACTTGAAGGTATTTGTAACCCCAATATATTCTTTGAATTCCCAGTCAGAAACTGGCACTATATGTCAGTGGCAGGACTTGAAGGTATTTGTAACCCCAATATATTCTTTGAATTCCCAGTCAGAAACTGGCACTATATGTCAGTGGCAGGACTTGAAGCTATTTGTAACACCAATATATTCTTTGAATTCCCAGTCAGAAACTGGCACTATATGTCACTGGCAGGACTTGAAGGTATTTGTAACACCAATATATTCTTTGAATTCCCAGTCAGAAACTGGCACTATATGTCAGTGGCAGGACTTGAAGGTATTTGTAACCCCAATATATTCTTTGAATTCCCAGTCAGAAACTGGCACTATATGGTAGTAGCAAGAAATGAGGGTATTTGTAACCCCAATATAGTCTTTGAATTCCCAGTCAGAAACTGGCACTATATGTCAGTGGCAGGACTTGAAGGTATTTGTAACCCCAATATATTCTTTGAATTCCCAGTCAGACAATGGCACTATATGGCAGTAGCAAACATAGTGGGTGTATATAGCCCCAATTCTATTGCTAGGGGACTTGCAGTGTATTTCTGGGGTGAAGGTGGAGGGGCACACCGTTGGAACGGGGATCGGGGGTATATATAGGGTATACGGGAATACACTGTCAGTGTATTCCATTCAGGCTCCTGGGAAAGCTGGGTTGCGGCGATTGAGCCTGTCAGTGCCACGTTACATTGACAAGCTTCTCCCTGGAATTTAGCTCTTACAAGATCTGTTGGTTGTCTTCTCCTTCCTATCCTAGCCTGTCCCTGCCTACCCAGAATCTAAGCCCTAACTAAATGGACGGAAACCTCCGTCCCCGGTGAATTGCAAGCTCAGAATGACGCGAACCTGGGCGGCGCTGTTCTTTTAAATCAGAGGTCACATGTTTTCGGCAGCCAATGGGTTTTTCCTACTTTTTTCAACGTTACCGGTGTCGTAGTTCCTGTCCCACCTACCCTGTGCTGTTATTGGAGCAAAAAAGGCGCCAGGGAAGGTGGGAGGGGAATCGAGTAATGGCGCACTTTACCACGCGGTGTTCGATTCGATTCGAACATGCCGAACAGCCTAATATCCGATCGAACATGAGTTCGATAGAACACTGTTCACTCATCTCTACCTCATAAAGTTTTATGTTTGTGTAATGACAGTAACCTCTATAACAAAATTGTCTGACCACTGTATAAGCAATGCTGCCCCGCTACCTCTTGTGTCATCCCCTCTACCTCATAGATTGTAAGCTTTTGCGAGCAGGGCACTCAGTCCCATTGTGTGAAATGACTCTCTTTGTAATGTATCTTTCTGACTGTATTTGAACCTTACAAATTGTACAGCGCTGCGGAATATGTTGGCGCTATATAAATAAAAAGCATACCTCCCAACTTTTGAAGAACCGAAAGAGGGACAAAATGAGCGGCACACTACGTGTGCCGTGGCAAATTTAGCCCCTCCCACTTTTGTGTTGACTCCGCCCATTCTCATTAATTTTTCATGTGCCTGCACACAGTATAATCCTCCTACAGTCACCCGTAAATTATATGTCCTCCCTCCATCTCTGCCCCCAGTTAAATATTCGCCCTTCATCTTCCCCCAGTTTCATGTCCCCCCTCCATCTCTGCCCCCAGTTTCATGTCCCCACCATCTCTGCCCCCAGATTCATGTCCCCCCATCTCTGCCCAGATTCATGTCCCTCCATCTCTGCCCCCAGATTCATGTCCCCCCTCCATCTCTGCCCCCAGATTCATGTCCCCCCTCCATCTCTGCCCCCAGATTCATGTCCCCCCTCCATCTCTGCCCCCAGATTCATGTCCCCCCTCCATCTCTGCCCCCAGATTCATGTCCCCTCCATCTCTGCCCCCAGATTCATGTCTCCACATCTCTGCCCCCAGATTCATGTCTCCACATCTCTGCCCCCAGATTTATGTCCCTCCATCTCTGCCCCCAGATTCATGTCTCCACATCTCTGCCCCCTGATTCCTGTCCCCACATCTCTGCCCCCAGTGTCATGCCGTTCTCTCCTTCATCTTCCCCCAGTTTCACGTTCCACCACAGTGTACACATTACACTTACCCTCTCCTCGTTCCCTCGCCGCTCTCTCTCTCGCGCGCACAGTTGTAGACGCAATGTGACGTCATCACATCGAGTCTACACAGCCAGTAGGCGTCGTGCAGCGGCGAAGCAAGGAGCTGAACTGTGACAGCTCCTTGCTTCAGCCGTGTATTTGTTCAACTCAGATCTGCGTCCTCTGGACGCAGATCTGAGTTTAAATCGGGACATACCTCCCTCCAACCGGGACCACGGGACACGTCACCGGAATCGTGAATGTCCCGCGGAAATCGGGATGGTTGGGAGGTATGAAAATTTATTATTATTATTATTATTATTATTATTATTATTGGCCATCTCTTTATGGAAACCTAAAAAAAAGTAGTAATTGTCAGCGTAAACTGTCATGCAGAAAGTGAATGATAGTGTCAATTCAGAACATCAGTTATATGCATTAAAACCATTCTCAGTTTCATATACATTACGCTGTGTAGCAGGTTTTACTGCAAGCTGGATGCCAAGTATTGTCAGTGCAGAGCTGTACTCAAAGTTATGTGTGCGGATGAACACACCCCTTCCCCCACCTCCTCAAATTACAGATCTGCAGCAGAAGCTGTAAGAAGAGGCCGGGGCTGCTGACATTACTGCTCTGTAAGTGCCTTTCTACTTTACTATGTAGAATTCCCTCTGTAAACTATCCCTCTATCCTCTACTTCAGGACTTAGTTACTTGTGGATGACTCTTGTTGAGCGGACATGAAGTTTACAATAAAACCCAGCTATTTTATATCATATCCATGCATTGCATTAATAGCATAGACACGAATTCCCACCAAAAGTTCTTCTCTTTTTGTGAAGATGCTAAAATGTCTGTTCTCACACATCAGATCCAAACAACAAATCTCCCTTGTTGTGCAGCGACACAGGAGAGAGAGTTGTATTCATTGTTTAATAGGCCCCTGTAGGAGCCATAGTGAAGGATGACCTAGATTCACCAGAAAGAAACTGAACAAATGCAGGAGATTTCTGGAAGAAATGGTGTTTTCAAAATGGCTGTTTGAAGCCCTTTTTAGTAGCAGCATTTCAGAAGAAGATCACAGTACTATGCTTGCTGCAATTCTGATACCCCAGCTCTTACCAACAACTTTAAGTTATCTAGAAACTGAATAGAGATTCTTAAAGGGTCTCTATCATTGGGAAAAGTCATTTTTAGCTAAGCACATACTTGCATTGCCTTTAGAAAGGCTATTTCAAACGTACCCTTTGTATGTAAATTGCCTCAGTAGTTTTTGAATAAGTCATTTTTTCTTCATATGCTAATTAGCCTTCTCCGTGCACCCCGGAAGTGTCTGTGAGTACTGTCTCTGCTATTCTTTATGTTATGAGAATAGAGAGGCTGCTGATGAAGACTCATCTCTCTGCTCTCACACACATAGAGAATAGCAGACTATGATCACAGACACTTCCGGAGTGCACGGAGAAGGCTAATTAGCATATGAATAAAAACGGACTTATTAAGAAATTACTGAGGCAATTTACATACAAAAGGTAGGTGTGCAATAGCCTTTCTAAATGCTATGCAAGTATGTGCTTAGCTAAAAATGACTTTTCCCAATGATAGAGCCCCGTTAAAGCTGATCTCTAGTCACTCAACTGACTAGATGCTACAGTTGCAGCTGCATCTAAAGCTGAGTTCACACAGAGTTTTTTTTTAGCGCATTTTGAAGCGGAATCCGCCTCCAAAAACGGCTCCCATTGACTTCAATGGGAGCTGCCTGCTTCTTTTTTCTTTTTTAGCAGAAAAATGAAGTGAGCTGCCCTATCTTGCTATGGATTCCACAAGTTATGGCAGAAAAAGGAACCCATTGAATTCAAGTCAATGGGAGGCTTTTTTTTTCAGCGCTAAAATTCCACACCAAATTCATTTTCCTCCGTGTGAATCGACCCTAAAGGGTTAGACAAAGGTAGGGAACCACCTGTGTAGTCCACTGGCCACCCACAGTGCAATTTTTACGACGACCACCAGGGACCTTAGTAACATCTACCTATTAGGCCATGCCTGCCTCTTAATGAATAAGGCTCATCACTGGCTCTCCACGCACCAGAAAGTCAAATGTGCGCCAAGCTAGTTTAGACTCAAACTATAATTTATGCCAGTTTCTAGAGTAAATTAATGTGAATTTGCCATGTCGTGGGAGATCATATTCCCTCATGCTAAGCAAGTCCATCTTTCAGAAAAGTGTCAAGGGCAGCATAAAAAGTCAAAAAAACTGCACAGGGGACCTGATGAATTGTGCTGTTGTATGGTCATCAATCTTATTGTTCTTAAGTAGCAATATCGCAATGGAGCAAGCTCAATGCTTTTTATCCCCCTTACGGATATACTGTATGAAATCAGATGCACACATAGGTATGGTGCGAACCCATAGCAAGCTCACAAAGCCTTATTACAAGTCGATACCAGACAGACTTTCAATACTTATTGACCAACAGCTTCTCAGCCCACTGGTTTAAATATATCTAAAAACAATTTCTGAAGGCTGCATATTTATGTACAATAGGACAATAGGAATAGAATTTTAGGAGGGAGGGGGGAAGAGGCTTACTGGTATATACACGTAAACAATTCCACAGTTCCCAGGTTCTTATCAGTTCACAGAGTGGATTCATGGCTGTCTCAGTTCAGTGATTTCTGTAGGATGCCATGAACCCAGAAATCACTGAACTGAGACAGCCATAAATCCACTCTGTGAACTGATAAGATCCTGGGAACTGTGGAATTGTTTACGTGTATATACCAATAAGCCTCTTCCCCTGTTCCCCCCTCCCTCCTAAAATTCTATTCCTAGTGTCCTGTTGTACATAAATATGCAGCCTTCAGAAATTGTTTTTAGATATATCTGAAGAAGAAGCCGAGAGCTTCAAAACGTTGTACCATCATTATTAGTTAGCCATTAAAAAAGGTATCTACTGTAGACTTTCAAGTTTTTTGTTTTTTATATTTCCTACCCACTGGCTAACACGGTACATAAACAAACACTGGTTTAAATACATAGATTTTAATGTATGTGTGTTGGTGTATGTTGGAGCAAAGATCATTGTGGATTTACAGTTTGACATTCTGAAGAAGCATGTGACCTTTGTGTGAAGCCATTATTCAGACAATGAATGATTAACTGTTTAGACAGTTAACAGAATTATCTAATGAATGTTCTTGACATGAAGATTCTTGTGGTCAGACGAGTTAAAATGAAACTAAAGCAAAGCTGTTCAATTTAGAACATGTGGCCAGGCGCACTTACTGCCATGTATCTAGTACTTATTGGCAGCCATTAAACCATATTCACTTCCATGATAGCGCTCTCTTATGTAACTAGTGCATCCACTTTGCTTGCCAAAGAATTCTTCTGGCTGCTAAAACACAAGACTGCTGAATAAACATAGTTAATGTTAGAGATTAGCCTAAAACTGAACAAGATCTCATGAGTCTCATTTAAAACATATGTTTGTTGTTTTAATAAGGCACATTGGGCATAGACATGGTCACATTGAGGGCACACGTTGCGGAAATGCAGCAGACAAAAATGCAGCATTTTACAGTCCCAGAGATGTGAATTAGATTTAATTTCGTCTCAGTCGCACAAAACGAATCCCACATAAGTGTAGGTAAAATATGGAGAATAGTGCACTCTGTACACCGCCCTCTAGAGGGCAGCATCCTTAACATCATGCAATACTCAGTTAGAAAGTCTTCTGGATTTAATTGCCAAATTAGTATTTCTATTCCAAAAGGAACAGATTCCCAGCTATGGACAGCGCTGTTTCAGCCTATTGGGCCTCCTCAGCATAGCGCAGGGATACTGATTTGGCAGAGTGAGAGACTATAGACCAGGGTCAGGGGATAATCGGACACATCAGGGAGAGTGTTTGCCTACATAGGCAGTATGGAGACTTACAAGTCATTCCTGCTCCGCTAGGGATTCTGGGTAAAAAAATATGCAAATCTATTCTCCAGGATATAATTAGGAGAACAGTGCACTCTGTACGCCGCCCTCTAAATCTGTTATGTCAGTCCAGATAGCTGCAACGGGGCTAAGGAATACCAGTAGGAAATCTCGCCCTGCACTACTCCCACTAGCTAACCCGGTCCCTGCCTCACGGGTGTAGGTCGGCTGTTCTCAGGCTAAGCCTGACCCCGACAGCTCCTCTCTCACTGACACCGTAGGCCTAGAGGGAAGTGGGAGAAGGAATGCCCTATAAGATCTCTAGGGACTGGAGACTAAAGGGGGTCACCCCTAACGAACAAGTGAAGCTGCTACTGACAGGGACTGACAAGGGTGTGCGCTGACTAACAACACAAGCAGCACACAGGAAACATGTAGGAAAGAATTCCCCAAACCAATATGGGAAGGAACCATACACTAGGAAACAAACACAGGGAAACTGAGTAGAAATCAAAGGATAAGGCAATTCACTCACACAGTCAATTATACACAGAGGGAGGATTGGTGAACACAGAAGGGAAAACACAAACCAACTCGTTCACCCAAAACCTCCCAAAAACCAACCACGGAACTTCCTCTATCCAAGATAACCACCTACTCCTCCTGCTAAGGCCTAGCTCTGTAAAAGCGACACTCAGCACAGAACCATGGGAGGCATGGGTTTAAATACAGAGTAGAGACCACTCCTCCCAGGTGCAAATGGGAGGACAGACTAATCAACCAGGAAAGAAAGCAATGAACCTAAATACTCCTAACAGGATCCTCCCCTCAAGGAGAAGACTCCGGATTCTCTAGGAGCATCCTTCTTCGGGAACTCCTTGTGGAATTTCTCCACGAGTCTGGGAGCTGACATATCCGACTCCAGAACCCAAGAATTATCCTCAGGACCGTATCCCTTCCATGCCACCAGATACCGTAGCTTCCCCCGAACATATTTGCTATCCAGAACTCGGGATATCTCATACTCCCCGGACTCAGAAACTGGTGGAACCTTAACAGGAGACGTTCCCTTCTTGGCTTTCTTTAACAAGGAGACATGGAACACCCAGTTTATCTTCCACCTTTTAGGTAGTTGCAGCTGCGCCGCCACTTCATTTACCATCTTGATGATCTTAAAAGGACCCACAAACCTGGGACCCAGCTTCTTGCAAGGAACCTTCAACCTGATATTGTTGGTGGACAACCAAACCATCTCACCAGGGAAGAACTGCAACTCTCCTCTCTTCCGATCCGCCTGGACCTTAGCCTGGTGCGACGCCCGCACCAGATTCTCTCGGATACGGGACCATACCCCTTGCAGCTTTTTAGAAAATAGCTCCTCCTCCGGAACTGGGGAAGAAATGGAAGAAAATACTCCGAAAACAGGATGTCTACCACCGGAGCAAAAAAAAGGTGTGGTACCTGTGGCATTGGAATCATGGTTGTTTAGGGAAAATTCTGCCAGGGGGAGAAAGGCAGCCCAATTATTCTGGTTCTCTCGAACAAAACACCTCAAAAACTGTTCCACATCCTGATTCTTCCTCTCTGTTTGTCCGTTAGACTCTGGGTGAAACCCGGAGGAAAACGACAGTGTAACTCCCAACCTGCTGCAAAAAGCCCGCCAGAATTTAGCCACAAATTGCGGTCCCCTGTCCGAAACGATATCCTCAGGAAGACCATGCAACCTTACAATTTCTTTAATAAATGCCTCAGATAGTGTCTTGGCACATGGCAGCCTGGAAAACGGGATCAAATGGCACATTTTCGTGAAGCGGTCAACGACTACCCAAATGACCGTGAAACCCTTAGACACCGGAAGGCCCGTGATGAAATCCATAGACAGATGAGTCCAAGGTGCCTTAGGAGGTTCCAATGGATGTAGAAGACCGTGGGGACGGGTATGCGACGCCTTGGCTCTTGCACAGACCGAACAATTTTGAACAAACTGCAAGACATCCTTACTCCACCCTGGCCACCAAAAATTCCTAGACACCAATCTCATGGTCTCTGAAACCCCCGGGTGACCAGCAAGAACCGACTCGTGACACTCCCTCAGGAGACTTTGTCGGAGAGTAGTTGGGACAAAAAGCTTGTTTCTAGGTATCTTGGAAGGTGCAGCGTGTTGCGCTTCGATCAAGGCCTTCTCCAATTTCGCGCCCAATACTGCTACCACCACTCCATCCCCAAGAATAGTGGTAGGCGCCTCTCGTTCCTCCTCAGTCGACATATACCGGGATAAAGCATCAGCCTTGACATTCTTTGAACCCGGCACATAAGTCACGGTAAAATGGAACCGCGCAAAAAATAGAGCCCATCTGGCCTGCCGTGCATTTAATCTCTTCGCCGACCCAAGATAAACCAAATTCTTGTGGTCAGTAAATACCTGGACTGGCCTTCTGGCCCCCTCCAGGAAATGACGCCAATGTTCGAACGCTAGTTTTATTGCTAGTAGTTCCCTATCTCCGATGTCATAATTCCGTTCAGAGGCAGAGAATTTCTTAGAAAAGAAGGCACAGGGATGCGTACCCTCCTCGAACTCCTGAGAAAGTACTGCTCCCACCCCCACCGAGGAGGCATCCACCTCCACTCGGAAGGCCAACCTCTCATCCGGCTGTCTCAAAATGGGAGCGGACGAGAATCGCTTCTTCAGTTCTTCAAACGCAGCTAGCGCCTCTGGCGACCACTTAGCACAGTCAGCCCCCTTCTTAGTCAAGTCCGAGATAGGTTTCACAACCTCAGAAAATCCCTTGATAAACTGGCGATAATAGTTGGAGAACCCCAAGAACCGTTGGACCGCCTTTAGGTTCTCGGGTCGCGGCCACTCCAAGACTGCCCTGACCTTCTCAGGGTCCATCTCAAACCCCTTGTCCGATAGGATATAGCCAAGGAAACATAACTTATTGACCCCGAACACACATTTCTCCAGCTTAGCACTTAATTGGTTAACCCTCAGGAGATCTAAAACCTCTCTCACTCTCTCCCAATGAGTCTCCAAATCCGGGGTGTAAATGAGTATATCATCCAGATAGACCACAACCCCCCTCCCTATGACGGCACTTAGTACATCATTAATAAAATTCTGAAAAAACGCAGGCGCATTGGTTAGACCGAAAGGCATCACAAGATTCTCAAAGTGTCCTAGGGGTGTGTTAAACGCTGTTTTCCACTCATCCCCCTTCTTGATTCTCAGCAAGTTATATGCCCCACGTAAATCTATTTTACTAAACCAGCGGGCTCCCGTAATCTGGCTGAATAGATCCGAGATCAACGGAATGGGATAGGGATTCCGCACCGTGATTTTGTTAATCTCCCTAAAATCCAAACAAGGGCGCAACCCTCCATCTTTCTTCTTTACAAAGAAAAACCCCACTGCTACTGGGGACTTAGATGGGCGAATATGCCCCACCTCTAGACTCCCCTCAATATACTCTTTGAGCGCCTCCCTCTCCGGAATAGTGAGATTGTACAATCGTGTTTTGGGTAGCACTGCATTTGGTATAAATTTAATCGAGCAATCATAGGTGCGATGTGGTGGTAATGTCTTGGCTGCCCTTTCCTCAAAGACCTCCCTGAACTCACATATTTCTTGAGGCAAATTGTCTATAGACAAAGACATAACGGATATGGGCAGACATCGACCATTACACCCCTGCCCCCAAGAAACTACTGACTCGGTCTCCCAGTTGATAATAGGGTTATGCTGCTTCAGCCAGGGCCACCCCAACACTACTTGTGCTGGTAATTTAGACAACAAGAACAAGTCAATCTCTTCCCGGTGGCCACCCACAACAAACTCCAGACCCTCCACCTGTTTGGAGATGACAGCTTGCTGTAGAGGGGTCTTATCAATAGCCCACACCGGTATCTGAGACTTCAAGACCAAAGGACTCACCCTTAATTGCTCACAAAACTCTGAGTCAATAAGGTTGACTGTCGAACCACAATCAACCAAAATCCGGCACTTCTGCCCATTTACCCATCCTTCAAGGGTCAACCCAGCAGTCTGAGTACAGGAAATATGCACACCTCCCTCCTTAGTAGGTTTTCTCCCTTTACCCTCAATAGACCTGGGGTTATTACTCTCCTTGGCGAACCATTCTCTGGAGGGGCATACCCTTGCTACATGTCCCATCCCTCCACACACAAAACAGCGTACTGTGCGGGACCCTTCACTCTTGGGTCTTGCACTTCGCACAGTGGCCCCAATCTGCATGGGTTGGTCCCCCGGGTCCTCTCTAAAAACGGAGAATTGAGGAGGGTTAAGCCCCCCAGGACTCTTGTCTCCACGCTCCTGGAGGCGCCGTCCAACTCTAATTGCCAGCTGCATGGCCTCATCTAGATCTCCCGGAACAGGGTGAGAAACTAGATGGTCTTTAACCTGGTCCGAGAGCCCTGTCTCAAACTGACTAAGTAGAGCGGGGTCATTCCAGTGTACTTCTGCTGCCCACCTACGAAACTCTGTGCAATATTTCTCTATAGCGTGATCCCCTTGCACCACACGTCGTAGGTTATACTCAGCCGTGCGTACCCTGTCTGGGTCGTCATACAGTAACCCCATTGTGGAGAAAAACGCCTCTACAGTTAGTAAGCAAGCTGAGTCGGCTGGTAACGAATGTGCCCAGATGAGGGGATCATCTCTCAATAAAGTAATAATAATCCCAACTCTCTGTACCTCAGAACCAGAGGAAAACGGCCGTAGCCGGAAATACAAAAGACAGTCCTTTTGAAATCGGAAAAAATCTGACCTCTTACCTCGGAAGGGTTCAGGTAAGCTGACTTTTGGCTCCAGAGGCCGACCCACAGGGGCGCTACTCACCTGCCTCTGTATGCCCTCCACCTGAGAGGCTGTGTGTTGAGCCAACTGCTGTACTTGAGATACGCCAGAAGCTTGGATGGCATCCATTCGTAGCTTGATCCCCTCCATCTCAGTGGAGATCTGCTGCACCGCCTGGTACAACTGTTTCAGGTCCGTCATAATACAAACAAACCTTTTTTTTTTTTTTTTTTTTTTTTTTTTACCGGCTGAGTGTACTGTTATGTCAGTCCAGGTAGCTGCAACGGGGCTAAGGGATAGCAGTAGGGAATCTCGCCCTGCACTACTCCCACTAGCTAACCCGGTCCCTGCCTCACGGGTGTAGGTCGGCTGTTCTCAGGCTAAGCCTGACCCCGACAGCTCCTCTCTCACTGACACCGTAGGCCTAGAGGGAAGTGGGAGAAGGAATGCCCTATAAGATCTCTAGGGACTGGAGACTAAAGGGGGTCACCCCTAACGAACAAGTGAAGCTGCTACTGACAGGGACTGACAAGGGTGTGCGCTGACTAACAACACAAGCAGCACACAGGAAACATGTAGGAAAGGAATTCCCCAAACCAATATGGGAAGGAACCATACACTAGGAAACAAACACAGGGAAACTGAGTAGAAATCAAAGGATAAGGCAATTCACTCACACAGTCAATTATACACAGAGGGAGGATTGGTGAACACAGAAGGGAAAACACAAACCAACTCGTTCACCCAAAACCTCCCAAAAACCAACCACGGAACTTCCTCTATCCAAGATAACCACCTACTCCTCCTGCTAAGGCCTAGCTCTGTAAAAGCGACACTCAGCACAGAACCATGGGAGGCATGGGTTTAAATACAGAGTAGAGACCACTCCTCCCAGGTGCAAATGGGAGGACAGACTAATCAACCAGGAAAGAAAGCAATGAACCTAAATACTCCTAACAAAATCCACATCATGATTAATTAGACTTTATAACTGAGTCATGCATGATGTTAAGGATGCTGCCCTCTAGAGGCACTGTTCTCCTAATTACATCCTAGAGAATATATTTGCATATTTTTTACCCAGAATCCCTAGCGGAGCAGGAATGACTTGTAAATCTCTGTACTGCCTATGTAGGCACACACTCTCCCTGATGTGTACGATTATCCCCTGACCCTGGTCTATAGTCTCTCACTCTGCCAAATCAGTATCCCTATGCTATGCTGAGGAAGGCCGAATAGTCCGAAACAGCGCTGTCCATGGCTGGGAATCAGTTCCTTTTGTAATAGTAATACTAATTTGGCAATTAAATCCACATCATGATTAATTAGATTTTGTAACTGAGTCACGCATGATGTTAAGGATGCTGCCCTCTAGAGGGTGGCATACAGAGTGCACTGTTCTCCTAATTATATCCTGGAGAATAGATTTGCATATTTTTTACCCAGAATCCCTAATGGAGCAGGAATGACTTGTAAGTCTCTGTACTGCCTATGTAGGCACACACTCTCCCTGATATATATGATTATCCCCTGATATAAGTTTAGGACAAGAATATTCATTAGATATTTCCGATTACGGTCTAAACAGTTCAGCATTTATTCTCTGAATAATGGCTTCACACAAAGGTCTCATACGTCTGCAGAATGTTAAACTGTAAATGCATAATGATCTTTGCTACAACCTACCTCAATACACATACATTAAAATATATATATTTCAACCAGAGGCTGAGATATTTTTATCAGTATTACTCACTCATCTCTTTCTCAGGTTGCTTATCTATCAGTTTGCCATGGATCAATGTTATCCAAATCTGCCAATAAATTTGAAAGAAAAAAAAATGTTGATGTGTGCTCCATTGTGACATTGCTTCTAAAGAACAATAAGAGCAATACAACAAAGCAAACTAACCACAAAACACATTCAAACTAAGGCTAGGTTCACACTTGCATTGGAATCTCCGTTAGATATAGGGGTCCGCAGCTAACAGTTTTTTTGGGGGAAGGGCTCTCCATCGTTTGGGTTCCCATGTGGAACTGAAGGATGTGAATTTAGCATAAAGCAACATTAATTTCACTGTCAGTAAATGGGGCTATTCACATGACAGTTATCTTGACAGTCCTTTGAAAACGTATAGTCTTCGGGTATAAGACAGCCATGAAAAATGTTTTTGATGGTTTTCAGGGCCATTTTGAAACTCTTTTGTGTGAATCTAGCCTTAGTTTCAATGTGTTTTGTTGTCAGTGAGATTGCAGTCATTAATATGATTTACTTTCTATTGCTCTCAATTGGGAGTTTTTACCATATAAGGGTGCATGCACACTACGTAACGCCGGGCGTGTATGAGAGCCGTACACGCCGGCATTACGGCAGACTGCCGAACACTTCCCATTCACTTCAATGGGAGCGCTCGTAACAGCGGCGTTTACGAGCGCTCCCATTGAAGTGAATGGGAAGCGTTCGGCAGCCCTGCTGTAACGCCGGCATGTACGGCTCTCATACACGCCCGGCGTTACGTAGTGTGCATGCACCCTTAGGCTAACTAAAAAGTCACATTAAGGCCCAATATTGCGATAATGCTGCTTTTTTAGTTGCAGATTTTGCTGCGTTTTTTTGAGCCAAACCTGGTACTGGCCACAGAAGGAATGGGAAATATCTAGGAAGCACTTCTACTTCTTCCATCTGCTCAATCCATTTCCTAATTCAAAAAAATGCAGCAAAATTTGCAAGAATGTGGGGCTTCAACCTTAGCTAAGGCCCCACATAGCGAGCCGCAGCCAAAAAAGCCTGCATCGGAAATGCACTTTCTGCAGCCTTTTTTCACAGAACATCCCCAGATTCTTATTCTGCAATGTGTGAATGGGATTAGCCAGAATATACTGTAAAACACAGTGATTTTTGCTGCATTTTGGCTGTATCTGCTGCAGCCAAAATGATGGGGTCTCAGCCTTAGGCTGCTTTCTTGTGTCTTCTCACCATTAGTAAGTAACTTTTTATTTTTATGTACATATTCAGATTCAGATAGAACGTAGCAAGATGTCTGGAAAACCCAAGCTATACTACTTCAATGGCAGAGGTAAAATGGAGTCCATACGCTGGCTGCTTGCTGCTGCTGGTGTTGAGGTTTGTTTATTTTCTATGCATTGTGTTAGAATTCAGATACTTTATATCTATAGTAGTTTTATTAGCTAAAGCAACTGAAAATTATTATTCTCAGAAAATGTTTTCTTCCCCAGTTTGAAGAAGAGTATGTTGAAACCAGAAAACAATATGAAGCACTACTTCAAGGTATTCTCAATATTATTATTGTTACTCTTAATTTTAACAATGTTTCAATTTCTATTTGGCAGTTCGTGGCCGAAATAATAAGGCACTGGAGTAAAACTAGTTTAAAAAAGGGCGCACCTGCAAAGAATATGGCCAAAAAAGGGACAGATGATAAATTACCCCAAAGGTGTACTGAAATCAGCAGTGTCACAATTTGCAAAAATGTCCGCCTTTAGACTTTAATTAGACTAGCATTATGATTTCCATTCTTAACAAAGCTACAGCATGACAGCTATAACTGATCCATAGAAAACCTGACAGATCACAGTGACACATAATGGGATCCTTCAGGTTTTGTCAGGGTTCAGGGAACGGCTGATGACTTCATGTCAGAATGACTGGATGCTAATCTAGCATCAGTCAGAAGTCTGGATACAAGTCTTAGCTAGAACATATACTGTAAACCACAATTATTACTAGAGATGAGCAAATGTTTTAAGATTCTACTTGTATTTAATTTGGGTCCAAACGGGTTTGTACAGAAGTACAAATTACCTTAAGGCTGAGACCCTGCGTTACAGAAATTCACCTTTTTCTATTGTAGATTTTGCTTTTTTTTTTTTTTTTTTTTTTAAAGCCTGGAGTAGGTGGAGCAGAAGGTAGAAGTACTTCCTATATACTTCCGATTTCTTTTGTAGCCATTCTTGGCTTTGGCTCAAGAAACCGTAGCAAAATCTTCAACCAAAAAAGTTGTGTTTCTGTAATGTGTGGCCTCGCTTTAAACAATCGTGTATTCTGATGCTAGGTTCGCACTAGCGTTCGGCTTTCCGTCGTTCAGGTCTGCATAGGGAACGAAAGACGGAGAGCCTATCCACTTAAATACCAGTTACCTGTGGACCCCATAGACTTTAATGGGGTTTGCTGGGTGTCTGTTGGGTTTCCACCAGATTTTTACCGAGTCCGGTGAAGAGAAAAGTCCTCCTTGCAAGACTTTTCTCTCTGCCAATTTTAGGTGACATCTCCTATGCAGACTCTAACGCAGATGTGAACCTAGAGCCTGAGATGTTCTAGGATTCCAGCTAACATCATTCTGGCTCTCTAATGCAAACATAGCTTAGCAGTGTCAAAGTGGACACAATAGATATGGTTATGGGTAAACAGATGATAGCCAGATATCTCTTCTCTGTCTATTTTGCTCCTACTTGCTGATGGGGTCATCTCTCTAACCCCTGGCCCTCCTTCTGTCACTAACTTTTTCTCTTTTTGCACACATAGAGGTCCCTCTAACCTCATCAATATTCACTGTGTTCCCTCTACTTATTTTTCTCCTGCCCCTTTTAACAGCTCTCTCTGGAATGCTCGCACAGTGTGTAACAATCTAGAATATATTAATGACTTATTCCATAGGAAATCTTTCGAGCTGCTAGCCCTTACTGACTCCTGGATACAGCAGTCTGATACAGCCTCCCCTGTTGTTCTGTCTCATGGTGGCCTACATTTCTCACAAACTTTTAGGCTTGTCAACAGGCAGGGTGGAGGAGTAGGCTTACTTCTATGGATGGGTTCACACTAGCGTCGCTGTCCGACTGCTAGTGTCCAATGCTAATATCCGCGTAAGATTTTAGCATCGGACACTAGCTGTGTCCATTTACAATTTGCATTATTTTAAATAGGATATTATGTAGTGTCCTTTACTGTCCATGTGTGTCCTTAAGTGTCCGTTTACAAAGATGTCCGATTTTTCAAGCAGGCAGCTAAATCCTACATGTAGGATTTAGCTATCCGCTTGAAAAATCGGACATCTTTGTAAACACAGCTAGTGTCTGATGCTAAAATCTTGTGCGGACATTAGCATCGGACACTAGCTGTCGGACACTGACGCTAGTGTGAACCCAGCCTAACTCTTCAGTGCACTTTTCAGCTGTTTCTATTACTTCAATAGGAGTAGACTGCACACACTGCCTGTCCACAGTAGGAGCTTCCGTCACCTCGAGCCTGCCGTAATAGCTGATCTGTGCAGGGTCCGGGTGTTGGACTCCCACAGATCAGATGCTGATGACCTATCCACTTTTATATTTTCAGAGGGAGCCTTGTTGTTTCAACAAACACCAATGGTGGAAATCGATGGAATGAAACTTGTCCAGACTAAAGCTATTCTCCAATATATTGCTGCAAAGTATAATCTATATGGGAATGACCTGAAGGAGAGAGCTCTGTAAGAATTTATTTTATTTTCATTCCAAAGAAGCAGAACCTGTCAACAGAACCTAGCATATCGACCCGACATTGTTTTCTCCTTGTGAATTGGTGTTTCCATTGATGAGACATTGCTGTTTTTGTCTATATGAAAATTATGTCTTTAAAGCAAGCAGGGTGTTTCTGTTCTGTTCAGCCTCCCACTGATCTGTGCTGCTCTCTGCCGCTCCCTCCTTCCTCCGATTGATAGGACCAGACAGAGTATACGTAATCTCTACTGGATCTGAGTTCTGTCCCACTCACTGCTGCTTACATTCTCAGCACATGTGCAGCATATGAAGCTCAGTCCAGCTAAGTATCACAGCATTGTGCTCATTTGCATTTTCACAAAAACAAGGGTGGGTATGGAGGAAACAACTGACAAGGAGAAAACACTGTTTTAGGCCAGTTGCTGCAACCAGCCTGCCGTGAATTAAAAGCACAGGCTGCACATGGGTGACACGGGGATGTCCCCGTGTGCCTCCCGTGGACGCGCCATGCTTCCGTGGCTCCTTTCATTAAATGAAATAGAACGGTCAAGTGTACAGGTCCGTAGAAAAGAATGTGTCAGTGTGCGATACATGAAATACATACTGACCCAAACCACAGTCATCTGTAAAGGGCCTTATACTTATATCTTGCTTACTTGTATTGTCACCTCCCACAGAATCACACTAGCAGGCACAGTTAGCAGGCCCCTCATAAAATAAATAGTTAGATGGGTGAGCAAAGCAGCCTGTGAGGAAGGGGTTTTAAGAAGGGCCTCGTTGAGGTGCAAGTGGCAGTGTCTAGATAGGACTGGCATGCGAGACATGTACACCATCACTAGGGAGTGGTCAGAACAAGAGATGAGGCCGACTTCTGCCCCAGAGAGTAAGCGGAGAGCCAAGGGATTACCAAGGAAATAATCAATCCTGGTGTAAAGGTTAGGGGTGTGAGAGAAGAAGTTATAGGAGAAACTCGTGGGATTACCAACACACCATAAATCATACAGGGTATGGCATTTTATCAGTCGATGGAAATCTCTGGCGAGCCTGGATTATGAATCCTGTAGAGGTCTATCATCCATAGATAGCCTTCAGAGATAATCATTCTAAAATCACTGCCAAGAAGCCAGGCCACATCAGAGTTAGGCTGGTCTTACATGACCATAATGATTCTACAGTCCGCATGTTGCTGATGAGCAACACTAGTTGCTGATCGGCAACATACACTTCGCAGATGATCATGTCCTTTCGTACTCACCCATAGAGTTCTATGGGCGAGTCCGTGCAGTGCCGCAATTCACGGGCATTACAGGCATGCTCTATAAATTGAGGACCATGGTTGCGGCCCGGCCACACCGCGGAAAAAATATCCGGTGGTGTAAAAGGCCGCATTGAGTATAATGTGTCTGCAATTAAAAACCCTCAATTGTGAACCATTTGTGGACTTACATTACGGTCATGTAAGACCAGCCTAAGTCCGCAGACGATTCACAGCAGAGGAAAGGAATCTGGGAAACCATGGAGCAGGCCCTCCAGTACAATATACCTGCCCTGGGGATCAAGATGAGAAGCGGTGACTGAGATAGGGCAGGAGTGTGATAGAATTATGGCCACTGTGGCCCTCTGGTGACTGTGAAAGGTAAAAAAGCAGTAGGAAATAGTGTTGCACAAAATGGAAAGTGCCACAGTGGCCGTAGTCAGTCATTACATCTGCCTGGAGAAAGCAGACACCTCTTAGTACTGGAACCCAGACCCTTAACATTCAAAGTTACACACTTAACTATTGGGAGGCAAAAATAGAGGAGGCACAAATGTAAAGGCAGGTGTCATCCATTTCACCTAGAGTGAAGAGGAACCACACGGGGACACTGTGCCGTCCGTAGCTGAGAAACTGATTTGGTTATAACCCCGCATTATGCAGTAAAGACTTCTGGGAAAGTTGGGCATGATTTTCAGAGTGCTTCCCATAGAGGGCAGCATAACAGAGACACTGTCTCCCTGTTTACATCTTGGGAGACAGATTTGCATATTCTTCCCATGTTCCTTTGCAGTGGAGCAACTATGGCTGTATAAGTCTCCACACACCTGAAAAGGTGGTCTCTCCCTAAGGATAGACGTTATCCCCATAATCTGGTCTCTCAGCCTCTCACTTCTACCAAATCAAATCTCTCGAGGCTGTGCTGATGAAGTCCAATCAGACAGAAACGGTGCCCTCTGTAGCTGAGAAATTGATTCAGTTATAACCTTGCATTATGCAGTAAAGACTTCTGAGAAAGTTGGGCATGATGTTCTGAGTGCTTCCTGTAGAGGGCAGCATAACAGAGGCAATGTCTCCCTGTTTACATCTTGGGAGACAGATTTGCATATTCCTCCCATGTTCCCTTGAAGTGGAGCAACTATGGCTGTATAAATCGCCACACACCTGAAAGGTGGTCTTTCTCTAAGGATGGACGTTATCCCCATAATCTGGTCTCTCACTTCTACCAAATCAAATCTCTCGAGGCTGCGCTGATGAAATCCAACCAGATAGAAACGGTGCCGTCCGTAGCTGAGAAATTGATTTGGTTATAACCTTGCATCATGGAGTAAAGACTTCTGGGAAAGTTGGGCATGATGTTCAGGGTGCTTCCCATAGAGGACAGCATAACAGAGGCACTGTCTCCCTGTTAACATCTTGGGAGACAGATTTGCATATTACTCCCAAAAAGAAGTGAGGGAAGGTGAGTATAAATGTTTTTTTGTTTTTTTGTTTTTTTTTTAATATAATACATCCTCCTATTATACTTTGGGGTCTGAATAGACCACAGAGTATAATAATTTCACTTCCAGTTCTATCTGAAACAAATCAAGGACCCAAGTCACCTGAAGTCAAAAAGAAACAAATCTTGGAAGGTTCTCCCATCTCTACATGGGAGATTCAGTCTTTCAGAAATCACTTTTCTCCAAAACTGGACACTCTGCAGGAAGTACAGGGATTGGACTGCAGAGGACTGGGGTAAGTTATTTTGTTTTATGAAGCCTGTTCAGACTGTTTGTTTTCAGTATGTACTTTAGTCAGAAGCATCCAACTACAAGATCAAAAAAAAAAAAAAAAACTTGTGGAAAACAAAATTTGTGCTAGTCTCAAAATTGCGGCCACGACTGTACACATTGTGTTATGGCAGTAAACTTCGTCAGTGGAAATACTTTGCAACTCAGTTTGTTTTATTTTCCTGTTTTTAGAATTGATATGTATGTAGGAGGGACCACTGATCTTATGGACCTCATCATACGTTACCCATTCATCCAGCCAGAGTTACAAGAGGAGCACCTCAATACCATTCTGCACAAGGCAAACAACAGATACTTTCCAGTTTATGAAACGGTAAAGCCTTTGTTACCACATTAGCCTCTAGACATGTTTTGTTATTACAACCCAGGGCTCAGCAGTGTGGAGATTGCACAGTTAATAGTAGGCCCAAGATGGTAGCCACATTGTTCATGGTGGCTTTTGGTACCAAATCCTATTATGGACCTAGTCTGGCACACTGATAAGGGGATCACACACAAGGTCTAGACCAGGGTTCGGCAACCACCGGCACGCATGCCAAGAGTGCCCCGCAAAATATATTTCTCTGGCATGGCAGCACAGCAGTTTCGACAAGACCAAATACATCTAAACGAAACTCTTAGGGTGCATTCACACTGAGTAAACGCTAGCTTATTCTGAACGTAAAACACGTTCAGAATAAGCGGCGTCTAAAGCAGCTCCATTCATTTCTATGGGAGCGGGGATACGAGCGCTCCCCATAGAAATGAATGGGCTGCTTCTTTCACTCCGTGCAGTCCCATTGAAGTGAATGGGGAGTGCCGGCGTATACGGCAAGCTCTGCTCATGCCGGAGCGTACACGCCGGCACTCCCCATTCACTTCAATGGGACTGCACGGAGTGAAAGAAGCAGCCCATTCATTTCTATGGGGAGCGCTCGTATCCCCGCTCCCATAGAGATGAATGGAACTGCTTTAGACGCCGCTTATTCTGAACGTGTTTTACGTTCAGAATAAGCTAGCGTTTACTCAGTGTGAATGCACCCTTATTATTATACTCTAAAAACTCACCTTCCTTGGATTCTGGTGTGGTTCCCTGTTCTCTTTGGAGCCTGCGCCTCACATCAGAGATTGGTCATAGGGCTTCAGGGGTAACGTCGGCGTCATGATCCATAAGGATCTGAAGAGACCCCAACGTATAATAATAGCTTGTTAGTAGAGAACCCCCAAAATGTCATGTTCAGCTGAACCCAAATTTTTGGAGAATTTATTGGGGATACTATGTGGGAGGGTCAATATTGGACATTATACTATGCGAAGGAGCCGCTATGGGACATTATACTGTGTGGAGGTGTGTTTTTGCCCCCCAAAAAACTGCAGGCCGTTCTCCATTAAAAATTCTTGCATTTTTGTGCAAAAAAAACACTACGCGAATATTTTACATTGAAATGAAAGTACCAGCGACCTAGGATGTGGTATACAGTATGTGGTATAAGACTTTAATATAGGGGTCGTCAGTCTTACAATTATTGCACTGCACTCCGAGTACCTCATCTTTGATTTTAGAATTTAAATCAATGTGTAGTGGTGTTTCAGGGTGCCATTGGTGTTATGTACAAATGATGGCACAGGAGACAGAATGGCAGTTGAAAAAGGTGTAGCTTGCAGCTAAGTTTACTTGACACAGTTTCACCTAGTTACAAAGCAACATGAAGGCACAATTCACTCACTGTAGCAGGCTCCACTTGTATAGCACTTTACTCCTGACTAGTGCTCTTCATCTCTTAGGGCGTTAACGCCGCTATGTGCAAAAAGCACACAAAAAACGGCTGGCGTTACTCTGTGTGAATACAGCCTTATTCTGTCTTCTGACCTTTTCCACTGTCTCGACGTGCGACTGCCTGTTAACCCTATCTGTCACTATCTAGTCTGAAGAGCTGAAGAAGCTTTTGTACAAGCTAAGGCCCGGTTCACATCTGCGTTTGGTATTTCGTTCGGGGAGTCTGCTTGGGGGCCCCCTGAACGGAATACTGAACGCATTAAAAAGTGGTGAGCAATAAAAGCATACAGACCCTATAGACTATAATAGGGTCCGTATATCTTCCGCGCGGTGTCTGCACGAATCATGCAAAGAGAAAAGTAGTTCATTAAGTGTTTTTCTCTCCACATGACTCATGCAGAAACCACACAGACCCCATTATAGTCTATTGGGTCCATGTGTTTTCTTAGCTAACCGCTTTTTAATGCGTATAGGTTTCCATTCAGAGGGTTCCCAAGCGGAGTTCCCAAACAGAATACTCAACGCAGATGTGGACTAGGCCTCACTCCCTTCTTTGCAAACTCTAGTCTGAGGCGAACATGAAGTCACCTTTTGGCTGAAGGCTAAGGACTCCTCTCACCTTTTAGGAAACCCAGAGCATAAACCAATCCTGCCTGCATAAAAATGTATGATTAACTCCAGCATACAGCATAAAGCTAAAAAAAGGAGATAACCAGTATCAAACATTACAAAACATTAAAAACAGTACAAACATATTATACATTCATAAAACATTTAGTACTTAGCCGTAGTCCCTTTTGGGGAACACTGCAATACCCTGAACATCTATGTGATATTTTTATGTTATCATAACCACAGTATCTTAAAATGAGGCCTGAGCTAAAAAGAGACTTTTTAGTGTTATTGATTGATTGTTAAAACTCGTATATGTATATATGTTGCATGGTTGTTTCTGTAGTATGATTCATGGATTCTGCTGTCTGCAAAACATAGTCTCTGCTTCAGTGTATGTTTAAAATGTAAAAAAAAAATTAAAATGTAAAAAAAATAAATAAATAAATTCAATGTAAAAATATTGCATAAAAATATCTTTCCTTGTAAAATCTTATTCTTTGAACACTGCCCTCTCCTGTCAGTTTTCGGTATTTGAACAGTGTTGTATCCTAATAATGTTGTCAAAACACACGTGAAAGTGCCATGATTTTCATAAGAAATTTTTATTACAAACTTCATTGATATTGTTTTGTCATTACATTGCTGATTCTCCTTGGATAATCAGAGTCACTTTTAGCTGAATCAATCTTTATATTGCAGATCCTGAAAGATCACGGTGAGAAGTACCTAGTTGGAAATCGGTTTTCCTGGGCTGATGTCCACCTGCTGGAGGTTATCCTAATGGTGGAAGAAAAGTGCGCTGATGTACTCACGAATTTTCCTCTCCTTAATGTAGGTTTATCTGGGTTGTAGATAAAATGTATACTCTGCCAGGGTTAGCTCCATGTCTGTGTGGGCCCTTGGACAACAGAGCCTCAGGGGGCCCCTTCTGGAGCAACTCATACCCACTCACCTCAGAAAAACAACCAAAATTGAGTGTTTCTTTTTTTACTCAGGCAGACTTCCTGGAGTAGACTGTAATACAGTCCATTCCATACAAGTAGATGGAACCTGTTCAGACATCGGAAAGTAACAAGGAATTTAAAGCAGACATCCGCCTCTATCATACAGAGGAGATGATCAGTCACTGAGTAGGACCGCCTACTAGACTCCTAAAAAGAGCAGAGATATAAATGAATAAAATAGAAGTATTAGGCTAAGGCCCCATGTTGCGGAACCATATCGGAAGAAATATGCGTTTTACAGTACCAGCAAAGTGAAGAAGATTTTGATTTAATCTTATCCACACAAATTCTGGGGGGGGGGGAAAAGCTACGGACAAGCAACTTTTTGAAATCACAAATGTTTTCCCTATAGGTTTAATAAAGTGAAGTAAAAAAGCTGTGAAATACAAAACTCTATGAAAAATGCTACAGAAAAAAAAGCAACATGTTTTTGCTGTGTTTTTTGTTATAGTAGCGTTTCCCTACGTGGGGCCTTAACCTTGCTGAATCTTTTATCACAATATATATACTGTATATGTCAATCTGCTTAGCCCCTCTTGCTCTATAACATACCCCTGGCAGTTCAGTCACCATGTTTATAGTGACAGTAACTTGTAATTGCCCAACTTCTTACAAAATGTATACAGTTGAGCATTTTCATAAACAATCCAAATGTCCACATCTTTTTATGTAAGATATAGAAAAAAGAAATATTGTAAGTTATAGAGAAAAAGCATTTTATATTTGATGCCTTTTATTGGATATTGTATTTATTTCAATTCAATTTCAATTATTTAGGACTTTAAAACAAGAATAAGTGAAATTCCTACTATCAAGGCTTTCCTTCAACCTGGAAGTCAGCGGAAACCGGTGCCCGATGAGAAATATGTGCAAACAGTGAGGACAGTTCTCCAATTCTAACCACTAAAGTCACCTAATAAAGATGGACCAAGAACTGGAACGTTGTACCAAGCGAGGGCAGCCCTACAGTCATAGATCCCTAGAAGTTTTGTCCACAGTTTTTTTTTCTATAGTCTTTTCTGTATTCCATTTTAGTATGTTATGAAGTGCACACACAAAAAGTTACTACAGCGCTCTGCTCGGATCCATAGCATTGCTGCTAACACCCACCGATCTGCTGTGTATAAAAATATATGACAGTGAAGTTATTGGTTTACATTTGATCAAATTGTATAAGCCCATCTGCCAACGACAAGGTGACCTCTTTTAGATGAGATCCTATACTAAAATGACTCACCTCCCTTTGAGCCAATCTTATGAAGTGTCACTGGTATAACGCTATATCCTCATGACTGAGTTTTGCCCATCATACTGAGTTTTACGTGTTTATGGTGCTATACTGTCCCTTACTATAATCACTACAGGTCAGTATGTCACTGGGAGGCAGGGGCTCCTAGCACCATAGATAACTATATTGCTAGGAGTTTCTCTCCTGGCATGATGTTCAGGACAGAAAATCTGACACACACGGACCTAATTGTAGTTGTTATACTAATGTGACTAGAAATAAAGCTGTGACAATTTAACACACAATTACATGTTTGTGTATTTATTTGTAATCTTTGATATGATACTTGCATCTTATTTTCATCTTATATCACAGTTACAAGGTCAGACCGCTTCCCACATGCTCTTCACTTACACAGTGGCAATGTTATCGCCTCCACTATGGGTAATGTTACATAGCAAAGATGAAACTGCACAGTCAACATTAGTACACGCTTTCTTGCATTGAAAAATTGTATTACTGCTTGAAGTCATAAATCTTAAGTGTCTTTAGTAGAAAAACTTCAAGAAACCAAGGTCAAGTTACACTGTAAAGCCACATTCAGATGGCTGTAATGCATGTTGGTTATACATTCTGTATTATGGCTGCAAATTCTGTCCCAACTGCTGGTCTGTTCTAGACTTACAGCCTAGATGCTGCTGCTAGTATGGGTCATTAAACAGGACTTGTGGACATAATATAGAATATATAACGGACATATTACAGCCATCTGAATGTAGCCTAAGATACAGCTCAGTGTATTGTTGTCAGGATCTATTCTGTGCTATTGATTGCCAGGGAGACCCACACATAAGCGGGGAGAACATACAAAGTGCCTTTGATTGGATTCAAACCCGTAACCCCGGTAATTCAAGGCAATAGGTGCTATATGCTTAACTGGTAATAACAGGACCCATGAGACATATAATAGGACTGTATACCTGGCAAAGGTGTTTCAGCCTCTTCTACACAGCTATAAACTGGTTTCCCAGTTTGATCATCTCCCATTCCTGCACAGTAGAGATGGATCGTTGGCTGCAGAGCTCAGAACAGCACTGGGTCTATAGCACACGGCAGAAGACTCAGCAAAGAGGAAGGGGCCGTCCTGCAGGAGGAAGTCTGGAAGGAAGAGAGGTAAGAATAACGGGCCTGTGACTTGGTCTGAGTTAGTTGGAAAGGGCTAGTAGTGGCCAGGATAGCTAGAGAGACAGGGAGGGAGTGTATGGGAGGAAGGGAGAGAGGAAGAGGGGAGTGAGGTGAGAGGGAGTTAGTGTGGAAGTTACATAGCAGGAAGCTGAATGATGTAACCAAATGCAGAACATGCCAGGAGCTCCCAGAGACACCCAGAAATCACTCAAAACACTTCTAGAGGTGTTTGGGTGTATTTGTTAACCCATTAATAGCACTAACAGACCTTTTTTTTTTCCCCGGAAAATTCCTTTAAGGGACAACAGACGTCGCTTTCAGGGACAACACACTTTGGAATTGCTCCG
This sequence comes from Leptodactylus fuscus, assembly GCF_031893055.1. Lineage (NCBI taxonomy): Eukaryota > Metazoa > Chordata > Amphibia > Anura > Leptodactylidae > Leptodactylus > Leptodactylus fuscus. The sequence goes on from NC_134267.1 coordinate 137,472,071, forward strand.
GGACATCCCGATTTTTTTTTGTAATAAGAAACAGGCAGAAATTTGATGCAGACAAAACAGTGAACACTAAAACACAGCCGAAAATAAAGAGAAATTCTACAGATATGACTAATAAACATACAAATGTATTGGTTAAGATTGTGGCGGAGCTACCACCAGAGGGCAGCAACAACTTTTTGTACAAAAGCAATTTTTTATTCAACAAAAGCCAATGGAGAAAAATATACCCTAGAATGGCTTGTGTATACTATCCTCAAAAGGCCACGTTTTTTGCTTTGTTTGTAAACTCTTTCCAAATATTGCATCTTCTGCAACAGCATTAACTTCTGAAGGGTTTAATGATTGGAAAAACCCTGCTATCATTCATACTCATGAAAATTCGGAAAATCATAGGAATGCTATGTTAACGTACTTAACAAATATACATCTCTGGACCAGACAGTACCTCCCTGCTGGCCAGAGTTCCAGATTGCTTAGCGGCTGTAGCCTCCTTCCTCTCCTCCCGCTTTCTCAAACTGAACATGGAGAAAACAGAGTTTATCATCTTCAGCCCATCCTGTATGGCCCCTCCACCTGACCCATCTATCAAAGTTAACAGAACCACAATTACCCCTGTCCAACAGGCCCGATGCCTTGGGGTAACCTTGGACTCTGACCTATCCTTCAAGTCACACGTTCAAACCCTCAACACCTCCTGCCGCCTCCAGCTCAAGAACATCCATCGAATCCGCTCCTTCCTCACCCCTGAAACTACCAAGATGCTCGTCCTGGCCCTCATAATCTCCAGCTTAGTCTACTGCAACACCCTTCTCCATGGACTCCCAGCTAACACCCTCGCCCCCCTCCAGTCCACCTTAATCTGCGCTGCTCATTTAATTCACCTCTCCCCCCCCCCCCTCCCCGATCCTCATCGGCTGCTCCCCTCTGCCAGTCCCTCCACTGGTTACCTATAGCCCAGCGAATTGAGTTCAAGCTATTAACGTTAACATTCAAAGCGATCTACAACCTGGCCCCTCCATATATCTCTGGCCTAATCTCCCGCTACCTACCCACACGTAACCTCCGAACCTCCAAAGACCTCCTACTCCGCTCTGCTCTCATCCACTCCTCACACAACCACCTCCAAGATTTCTCCTGTGCATCCCCCATACTCTGGAACTCCTTACCAAGACACATAAGACTGACCCCCACAATCACAGGCTTCAAGAAGGCCCTGAAGACTCACCTATTCAGGAAGGCCTACAACCTCCAATAACACTATCACCGCACCGCCATCTGTACAGTCTCCCCCTCTCCTTCTGTCTCTACCCCCCTCCCCTCATAGATTGTAAGCCCTCGCGGGCATGGCCCTCTACCCCACTGTGCCAGTCGCTCACTGTTAGTATTATATCTACCTGTATATTCTGTGTATTGTATGTAAACCCCCAAATGTAAAGCACCATGGAATTAATATTATATAAATTTATATTTATATAAATATTATATAAGTGTTATATAAATAAGCAACAATAATAATAATAACAAGAGTAAAAGGGAAAACTTTAACTTCAAAGCTAGAGGAAGAAATAAGAAAAGAGCAGCTATACTGGCGTTACGTTATACAAAGAGTTTTCGCTGTAATTTGCACTCTTGCAGAGCGAGGCTTATCATTTAGAGGAAACAATGAATTTTATTATCTCTAATGTAATTTACAAACTTAAAAATGGGAGGTGAAAGGGCCTCATAAGTGGAATAGCCTAGGACCTCTTTTCATCAAAATCTGGCACTTCTGGTAGCCCTGGTCATTTTCTAAGCTGTGATCCTAGTGACTGGTCTCTGGGCTGCCTGAAAAGTGAGCAGTGCAAGAAGCAAGCAGAGGTAGTCATTCTCAAGGGTGCAGGCGCAGACTGGCCCAGCGAAGAGCTGGGTCCAAAAATAGCAGGGCTATTCTTCTTGTCAAAATGATGAACACTGGTGAAACAGCAGTCATTCTAAGTCATTGGGGTACCTTATATAACATCCTTCACTTATTATTTTTATTTTCCTGCTGCTATGACTGACTCAAAGACTATATATTTCTACTGTCACTGTTATAATAGCCTGGCTTAGCAGACGCAGATCTGAGTTGAAATCGGGACATACCTCCCTCCAACCGGGACCGCGGGACATGTCACCCAAATCGTGACTGTCCCGCGGAAATCGGGACGGTTGGGAGGTATGCACTGTGGAGATCGCTGCCCAATATGTGTCCAGCTACAACCAACTGAGGGGAATATAAAACCCCATGGACTGTTATACCCTCTAATCACCCATTTACCCCTGGACATTTCTGCCCCCTCTAATTAGCCACTTCCATATATATCTTACCCAGTGGCGTAACTATCACCATAGCAGCAGAGGCAGCTTGCACAGGGCCCGGGACATTAGGGGCCCGGTGACAGCCGCTACTGCTGCTATCATTATACTCAGGGGTCTTTTGCAGGGGCCACTATGGGGTACAATACTGTGTGCAGGGGTCACTATGGGGCATAATACTGTGTGTAGGGGCCACTATGGGGGATAATACTGTGTGGCAGGGCCACTATGGGGGATAATACTGTGTGGAGGGGCCACTAAGGGACATAATACTGTATGCAGGGGCCACTAAGGGACATAATACTGTGTGAAGGGGCCACTATGGGGGATAATACTGTGTGGAGGGGCCACTAAGGGACATAATACTGTGTGCAGGGGCCACTATGGAGTATAATATTGTGTGCAGGCACCACTATGGGGCATAATAGAGCGCGCAGGAATGTGTAGGAGGGGGTTAGTAGGAGGGGGCATGTCAAAAGTTCGCCACGGGGACCCGCCATTCCTAGTTACTGATC